>NC_140043.1:9878778-9881278 GCF_963513975.1 Fringilla coelebs | reverse complement strand
CAGGTGCCAAGGAGAAAGCCCTCGAGGAGGCCAGGTTGTGGCAGTTTTGCGATGCCCCTGGGATGCCCTTTGCAGCTGCAGTGTGCCCGGAGCTCTGGGCCTTTTAGTTTGCGGAACCCTAACCCTAACCCTAACCCTAACCCTAACCCTAACCCTAACCCTAGGCAGGGCAGGCAATCGGCCTAGGGTTAGGGCAGGTGCCAAGGAGAAAGGCCTCGAGGAGGCCAGGTTGTGGCAGTTTTGCGATGCCCCTGGGATGCCCTTTGCAGCTGCAGTGTGCCCGGAGCTCTGGGCCTTTTAGTTTGCGGAACCCTAACCCTAACCCTAACCCTAACCCTAGGCAGGGCAGGCAATCGGCCTAGGGTTAGGGCAGGTGCCAAGGAGAAAGTCCTCGAGGAGGCCAGGTTGTGGCAGTTTTGCGATGCCCCTGGGATGCCCTTTGCAGCTGCAGTGTGCCCGGAGCTCTGGGCCTTTTAGTTTGCGGAACCCTAACCCTAACCCTAACCCTAACCCTAGGCAGAGCAGGCAATCGGCCTAGGGTTAGGGCAGGTGCCAGGGAGAAAGGCCTCGAGGAGGCCAGGTTGTGGCAGTTTTGCGATGCCCCTGGGATGCCCTTTGCAGCTGCAGTGTGCCCGGAGCTCTGGGCCTTTTAGTTTGCGGAACCCTAACCCTAACCCTAACCCTAACCCTAACCCTAACCCTAGGCAGGGCAGGCAATCGGCCTAGGGTTAGGGCAGGTGCCAAGGAGAAAGTCCTCGAGGAGGCCAGGTTGTGGCAGTTTTGCGATGCCCCTGGGATGCCCTTTGCAGCTGCAGTGTGCCCGGAGCTCTGGGCCTTTTAGTTTGCAGAACCCTAACCCTAACCCTAACCCTAACCCTAACCCTAACCCTAGGCAGGGCAGGCAATCGGCCTAGGGTTAGGGCAGGTGCCAAGGAGAAAGGCCTCGAGGAGGCCAGGTTGTGACAGTTTTGCGATGCCCCTGGGATGCCCTTTGCAGCTGCAGTGTGCCCGGAGCTCTGGGCCTTTTAGTTTGCGGAACCCTAACCCTGACCCTAACCCTAACCCTAACCCTAGGCAGGGCAGGCAATCGGCCTAGGGTTAGGGCAGGTGCCAAGGAGAAAGGCCTCGAGGAGGCCAGGTTGTGGCAGTTTTGCGATGGCCCTGGGATGCCCTTTGCAGCTGCAGTGTGCCCGCAGCTCTGGGCCTTTTAGTTTGCGGAACCCTAACCCTAACCCTAACCCTAACCCTAACCCTAACCCTAGGCAGGGCAGGCAATCGGCCTAGGGTTAGGGCAGGTGCCAAGGAGAAAGGCCTCGAGGAGGCCAGGTTGTGACAGTTTTGCGATGCCCCTGGGATGCCCTTTGCAGCTGCAGTGTGCCCGGAGCTCTGGGCCTTTTAGTTTGCGGAACCCTAACCCTAACCCTAACCCTAACCCTAACCCTAACCCTAGGCAGGGCAGGCAATCGGCCTAGGGTTAGGGCAGGTGCCAAGGAGAAAGGCCTCGAGGAGGCCAGGTTGTGGCAGTTTTGCGATGCCCCTGGGATGCCCTTTGCAGCTGCAGTGTGCCCGGAGCTCTGGGCCTTTTAGTTTGCAGAACCCTAACCCTAACCCTAACCCTAACCCTAACCCTAACCCTAGGCAGGGCAGGCAATCGGCCTAGGGTTAGGGCAGGTGCCAAGGAGAAAGGCCTCGAGGAGGCCAGGTTGTGACAGTTTTGCGATGCCCCTGGGATGCCCTTTGCAGCTGCAGTGTGCCCGGAGCTCCGGGCCTTTTAGTTTGCGGAACCCTAACCCTAACCCTAACCCTAACCCTAACCCTAACCCTAACCCTAGGCAGGGCAGGCAATCGGCCTAGGGTTAGGGCAGGTGCCAAGGAGAAAGGCCTCGAGGAGGCCAGGTTGTGGCAGGTTTGCGATGCCCCTGGGATGCCCTTTGCAGCTGCAGTGTGCCCGGAGCTCTGGGCCTTTTAGTTTGCAGAACCCTAACCCTAACCCTAACCCTAACCCTAACCCTAGGCAGGGCAGGCAATCGGCCTAGGGTTAGGGCAGGTGCCAAGGAGAAAGGCCTCGAGGAGGCCAGGTTGTGGCAGGTTTGCGATGCCCCTGGGATGCCCTTTGCAGCTGCAGTGTGCCCGGAGCTCTGGGCCTTTTAGTTTGCAGAACCCTAACCCTAACCCTAACCCTAACCCTAACCCTAGGCAGGGCAGGCAATCGGCCTAGGGTTAGGGCAGGTGCCAAGGAGAAAGGCCTCGAGGAGGCCAGGTTGTGGCAGTTTTGCGATGCCCCTGGGATGCCCTTTGCAGCTGCAGTGTGCCCGGAGCTCTGGGCCTTTTAGTTTGCGGAACCCTAACCCTGACCCTAACCCTAACCCTAACCCTAGGCAGGGCAGGCAATCGGCCTAGGGTTAGGGCAGGTGCCAAGGAGAAAGCCCTCGAGGAGGCCAGGTTGTGGCAGTTTTGCGATGGCCCTGGGATGCCCTTTGCAGCTGCAGTGTGCCCGCAG
>NC_140043.1:9846278-9871278 GCF_963513975.1 Fringilla coelebs | reverse complement strand
CCTTTGCAGCTGCAGTGTGCCCGGAGCTCTGGGCCTTTTAGTTTGCGGAACCCTAACCCTGACCCTAACCCTAACCCTAACCCTAGGCAGGGCAGGCAATCGGCCTAGGGTTAGGGCAGGTGCCAAGGAGAAAGGCCTCGAGGAGGCCAGGTTGTGGCAGTTTTGCGATGGCCCTGGGATGCCCTTTGCAGCTGCAGTGTGCCCGCAGCTCTGGGCCTTTTAGTTTGCGGAACCCTAACCCTAACCCTAACCCTAACCCTAACCCTAACCCTAGGCAGGGCAGGCAATCGGCCTAGGGTTAGGGCAGGTGCCAAGGAGAAAGTCCTCGAGGAGGCCAGGTTGTGGCAATTTTGCGATGCCCCTGGGATGCCCTTTGCAGCTGCAGTGTGCCCGGAGCTCTGGGCCTTTTAGTTTGCGGAACCCTAACCCTAACCCTAACCCTAACCCTAACCCTAACCCTAACCCTAGGCAGGGCAGGCAATCGGCCTAGGGTTATGGCAGGTGCCAAGGAGAAAGGCCTCGAGGAGGCCAGGTTGTGGCAGTTTTGCGATGCCCCTGGGATGCCCTTTGCAGCTGCAGTGTGCCCGGAGCTCTGGGCCTTTTAGTTTGCGGAACCCTAACCCTAACCCTAACCCTAACCCTAACCCTAGGCAGAGCAGGCAATCGGCCTAGGGTTATGGCAGGTGCCAGGGAGAAAGGCCTCGAGGAGGCCAGGTTGTGGCAGTTTTGCGATGCCCCTGGGATGCCCTTTGCAGCTGCAGTGTGCCCGGAGCTCTGGGCCTTTTAGTTTGCGGAACCCTAACCCTAACCCTAACCCTAACCCTAACCCTAGGCAGGGCAGGCAATCTGCCTAGGGTTAGGGCAGGTGCCAAGGAGAAAGGCCTCGAGGAGGCCAGGTTGTGGCAGTTTTGCGATGCCCCTGGGATGCCCTTTGCAGCTGCAGTGTGCCCGGAGCTCTGGGCCTTTTAGTTTGCGGAACCCTAACCCTAACCCTAACCCTAACCCTAACCCTAACCCTAGGCAGGGCAGGCAATCGGCCTAGGGTTAGGGCAGGTGCCAAGGAGAAAGGCCTCGAGGAGGCCAGGTTGTGGCAGTTTTGCGATGCCCCTGGGATGCCCTTTGCAGCTGCAGTGTGCCCGGAGCTCTGGGCCTTTTAGTTTGCAGAACCCTAACCCTAACCCTAACCCTAACCCTAACCCTAACCCTAGGCAGGGCAGGCAATCGGCCTAGGGTTAGGGCAGGTGCCAAGGAGAAAGGCCTCGAGGAGGCCAGGTTGTGACAGTTTTGCGATGCCCCTGGGATGCCCTTTGCAGCTGCAGTGTGCCCGGAGCTCCGGGCCTTTTAGTTTGCGGAACCCTAACCCTAACCCTAACCCTAACCCTAACCCTAGGCAGGGCAGGCAATCGGCCTAGGGTTAGGGCAGGTGCCAAGGAGAAAGGCCTCGAGGAGGCCAGGTTGTGGCAGTTTTGCGATGCCCCTGGGATGCCCTTTGCAGCTGCAGTGTGCCCGGAGCTCTGGGCCTTTTAGTTTGCGGAACCCTAACCCTAACCCTAACCCTAACCCTAACCCTAGGCAGGGCAGGCAATCGGCCTAGGGTTAGGGCAGGTGCCAAGGAGAAAGGCCTCGAGGAGGCCAGGTTGTGGCAGTTTTGCGATGCCCCTGGGATGCCCTTTGCAGCTGCAGTGTGCCCGGAGCTCTGGGCCTTTTAGTTTGCAGAACCCTAACCCTAACCCTAACCCTAACCCTAACCCTAACCCTAACCCTAACCCTAGGCAGGGCAGGCAATCGGCCTAGGGTTAGGGCAGGCGCCAAGGAGAAAGGCCTCGAGGAGCCCAGGTTGTGGCAGTTTTGCGATGGCCCTGGGATGCCCTTTGCAGCTGCAGTGTGCCCGGAGCTCTGGGCCTTTTAGTTTGCGGAACCCTAACCCTAACCCTAACCCTAACCCTAACCCTAACCCTAACCCTAGGCAGGGCAGGCAATCGGCCTAGGGTTAGGGCAGGTGCCAAGGAGAAAGGCCTCGAGGAGGCCAGGTTGTGGCAGTTTTGCGATGCCCCTGGGATGCCCTTTGCAGCTGCAGTGTGCCCGGAGCTCTGGGCCTTTTAGTTTGCGGAACCCTAACCCTAACCCTAACCCTAACCCTTACCCTAACCCTAGGCAGGGCAGGCAATCGGCCTAGGGTTAGGGCAGGTGCCAAGGAGAAAGGCCTCGAGGAGGCCAGGTTGTGGCAGTTTTGCGATGGCCCTGGGATGCCCTTTGCAGCTGCAGTGTGCCCGGAGCCCTGGGCCTTTTAGTTTGCAGAACCCTAACCCTAACCCTAACCCTAACCCTAACCCTAACCCTAACCCTAGGCAGGGCAGGCAATCGGCCTAGGGTTAGGGCAGGTGCCAAGGAGAAAGGCCTCGAGGAGGCCAGGTTGTGGCAGTTTTGCGATGCCCCTGGGATGCCCTTTGCAGCTGCAGTGTGCCCGGAGCTCTGGGCCTTTTAGTTTGCAGAACCCTAACCCTAACCCTAACCCTAACCCTAACCCTAACCCTAACCCTAGGCAGGGCAGGCAATCACCCTAGGGTTAGGGCAGGTGCCAAGGAGAAAGGCCTCGAGGAGGCCAGGTTGTGGCAGTTTTGCGATGCCCCTGGGATGCCCTTTGCAGCTGCAGTGTGCCCGCAGCTCTGGGCCTTTTAGTTTGCGGAACCCTAACCCTAACCCTAACCCTAACCCTAACCCTAACCCTAGGCAGGGCAGGCAATCGGCCTAGGGTTAGGGCAGGTGCCAAGGAGAAAGGCCTCGAGGAGGCCAGGTTGTGGCAGTTTTGCGATGCCCCTGGGATGCCCTTTGCAGCTGCAGTGTGCCCGGAGCTCTGGGCCTTTTAGTTTGCAGAACCCTAACCCTAACCCTAACCCTAACCCTAACCCTAACCCTAACCCTAACCCTAACCCTAGGCAGGGCAGGCAATCGGCCTAGGGTTAGGGCAGGCGCCAAGGAGAAAGGCCTCGAGGAGGCCAGGTTGTGGCAGTTTTGCGATGGCCCTGGGATGCCCTTTGCAGCTGCAGTGTGCCCGGAGCTCCGGGCCTTTTAGTTTGCGGAACCCTAACCCTAACCCTAACCCTAACCCTAACCCTAACCCTAGGCAGGGCAGGCAATCGGCCTAGGGTTAGGGCAGGTGCCAAGGAGAAAGGCCTCGAGGAGGCCAGGTTGTGGCAGTTTTGCGATGCCCCTGGGATGCCCTTTGCAGCTGCAGTGTGCCCGGAGCTCTGGGCCTTTTAGTTTGCGGAACCCTAACCCTAACCCTAACCCTAACCCTAACCCTAACCCTAGGCAGGGCAGGCAATCGGCCTAGGGTTAGGGCAGGTGCCAAGGAGAAAGGCCTCGAGGAGGCCAGGTTGTGGCAGTTTTGCGATGCCCCTGGGATGCCCTTTGCAGCTGCAGTGTGCCCGGAGCTCTGGGCCTTTTAGTTTGCGGAACCCTAACCCTAACCCTAACCCTAACCCTAGGCAGGGCAGGCAATCGGCCTTGGGTTAGGGCAGGTGCCAAGGAGAAAGTCCTCGAGGAGGCCAGGTTGTGGCAGTTTTGCGATGCCCCTGGGATGCCCTTTGCAGCTGCAGTGTGCCCGGAGCTCTGGGCCTTTTAGTTTGCGGAACCCTAACCCTAACCCTAACCCTAACCCTAGGCAGAGCAGGCAATCGGCCTAGGGTTATGGCAGGTGCCAGGGAGAAAGGCCTCGAGGAGGCCAGGTTGTGGCAGTTTTGCGATGCCCCTGGGATGCCCTTTGCAGCTGCAGTGTGCCCGGAGCTCTGGGCCTTTTAGTTTGCGGAACCCTAACCCTAACCCTAACCCTAACCCTAACCCTAACCCTAGGCAGGGCAGGCAATCGGCCTAGGGTTAGGGCAGGTGCCAAGGAGAAAGTCCTCGAGGAGGCCAGGTTGTGGCAGTTTTGCGATGCCCCTGGGATGCCCTTTGCAGCTGCAGTGTGCCCGGAGCTCTGGGCCTTTTAGTTTGCAGAACCCTAACCCTAACCCTAACCCTAACCCTAACCCTAACCCTAGGCAGGGCAGGCAATCGGCCTAGGGTTAGGGCAGGTGCCAAGGAGAAAGGCCTCGAGGAGGCCAGGTTGTGACAGTTTTGCGATGCCCCTGGGATGCCCTTTGCAGCTGCAGTGTGCCCGGAGCTCTGGGCCTTTTAGTTTGCGGAACCCTAACCCTGACCCTAACCCTAACCCTAACCCTAGGCAGGGCAGGCAATCGGCCTAGGGTTAGGGCAGGTGCCAAGGAGAAAGGCCTCGAGGAGGCCAGGTTGTGGCAGTTTTGCGATGGCCCTGGGATGCCCTTTGCAGCTGCAGTGTGCCCGCAGCTCTGGGCCTTTTAGTTTGCGGAACCCTAACCCTAACCCTAACCCTAACCCTAACCCTAACCCTAGGCAGGGCAGGCAATCGGCCTAGGGTTAGGGCAGGTGCCAAGGAGAAAGTCCTCGAGGAGGCCAGGTTGTGGCAATTTTGCGATGCCCCTGGGATGCCCTTTGCAGCTGCAGTGTGCCCGGAGCTCTGGGCCTTTTAGTTTGCGGAACCCTAACCCTAACCCTAACCCTAACCCTAACCCTAACCCTAACCCTAACCCTAGGCAGGGCAGGCAATCGGCCTAGGGTTATGGCAGGTGCCAAGGAGAAAGGCCTCGAGGAGGCCAGGTTGTGGCAGTTTTGCGATGCCCCTGGGATGCCCTTTGCAGCTGCAGTGTGCCCGGAGCTCTGGGCCTTTTAGTTTGCGGAACCCTAACCCTAACCCTAACCCTAACCCTAACCCTAACCCTAGGCAGAGCAGGCAATCGGCCTAGGGTTATGGCAGGTGCCAGGGAGAAAGGCCTCGAGGAGGCCAGGTTGTGGCAGTTTTGCGATGGCCCTGGGATGCCCTTTGCAGCTGCAGTGTGCCCGGAGCTCTGGGCCTTTTAGTTTGCGGAACCCTAACCCTAACCCTAACCCTAACCCTAACCCTAACCCTAGGCAGGGCAGGCAATCGGCCTAGGGTTAGGGCAGGTGCCAAGGAGAAAGGCCTCGAGGAGGCCAGGTTGTGGCAGTTTTGCGATGCCCCTGGGATGCCCTTTGCAGCTGCAGTGTGCCCGGAGCTCTGGGCCTTTTAGTTTGCGGAACCCTAACCCTAACCCTAACCCTAACCCTAACCCTAACCCTAGGCAGGGCAGGCAATCGGCCTAGGGTTAGGGCAGGTGCCAAGGAGAAAGGCCTCGAGGAGGCCAGGTTGTGGCAGTTTTGCGATGCCCCTGGGATGCCCTTTGCAGCTGCAGTGTGCCCGGAGCTCTGGGCCTTTTAGTTTGCAGAACCCTAACCCTAACCCTAACCCTAACCCTAACCCTAACCCTAGGCAGGGCAGGCAATCGGCCTAGGGTTAGGGCAGGTGCCAAGGAGAAAGGCCTCGAGGAGGCCAGGTTGTGGCAGGTTTGCGATGCCCCTGGGATGCCCTTTGCAGCTGCAGTGTGCCCGGAGCTCTGGGCCTTTTAGTTTGCGGAACCCTAACCCTAACCCTAACCCTAACCCTAACCCTAGGCAGGGCAGGCAATCGGCCTAGGGTTAGGGCAGGTGCCAAGGAGAAAGGCCTCGAGGAGGCCAGGTTGTGGCAGTTTTGCGATGCCCCTGGGATGCCCTTTGCAGCTGCAGTGTGCCCGGAGCACTGGGCCTTTTAGTTTGCAGAACCCTAACCCTAACCCTAACCCTAACCCTAACCCTAACCCTAACCCTAGGCAGGGCAGGCAATCGGCCTAGGGTTAGGGCAGGTGCCAAGGAGAAAGGCCTCGAGGAGGCCAGGTTGTGGCAGTTTTGCGATGCCCCTGGGATGCCCTTTGCAGCTGCAGTGTGCCCGGAGCTCCGGGCCTTTTAGTTTGCGGAACCCTAACCCTAACCCTAACCCTAACCCTAACCCTAACCCTAACCCTAACCCTAGGCAGGGCAGGCAATCGGCCTAGGGTTAGGGCAGGTGCCAAGGAGAAAGTCCTCGAGGAGGCCAGGTTGTGGCAGTTTTGCGATGCCCCTGGGATGCCCTTTGCAGCTGCAGTGTGCCCGGAGCTCTGGGCCTTTTAGTTTGCGGAACCCTAACCCTAACCCTAACCCTAACCCTAACCCTAGGCAGGGCAGGCAATCTGCCTAGGGTTAGGGCAGGTGCCAAGGAGAAAGGCCTCGAGGAGGCCAGGTTGTGGCAGTTTTGCGATGCCCCTGGGATGCCCTTTGCAGCTGCAGTGTGCCCGCAGCTCTGGGCCTTTTAGTTTGCGGAACCCTAACCCTAACCCTAACCCTAACCCTAACCCTAACCCTAGGCAGGGCAGGCAATCGGCCTAGGGTTAGGGCAGGTGCCAAGGAGAAAGGCCTCGAGGAGGCCAGGTTGTGGCAGTTTTGCGATGGCCCTAGGATGCCCTTTGCAGCTGCAGTGTGCCCGGAGCTCTGGGCCTTTTAGTTTGCGGAACCCTAACCCTAACCCTAACCCTAACCATAGGCAGAGCAGGCAATCGGCCTAGGGTTAGGGCAGGTGCCAAGGAGAAAGGCCTCGAGGAGGCCAGGTTGTGGCAGTTTTGCGATGCCCCTGGGATGCCCTTTGCAGCTGCAGTGTGCCCGGAGCTCTGGGCCTTTTAGTTTGCGGAACCCTAACCCTAACCCTAACCCTAACCCTAGGCAGAGCAGGCAATCGGCCTAGGGTTAGGGCAGGTGCCAAGGAGAAAGGCCTCGAGGAGGCCAGGTTGTGGCAGTTTTGCGATGGCCCTGGGATGCCCTTTGCAGCTGCAGTGTGCCCGGAGCTCTGGGCCTTTTAGTTTGCGGAACCCTAACCCTAACCCTAACCCTAACCCTAACCCTAACCCTAGGCAGGGCAGGCAATCGGCCTAGGGTTAGGGCAGGTGCCAAGGAGAAAGGCCTCGAGGAGGCCAGGTTGTGGCAGTTTTGCGATGCCCCTGGGATGCCCTTTGCAGCTGCAGTGTGCCCGGAGCTCTGGGCCTTTTAGTTTGCAGAACCCTAACCCTAACCCTAACCCTAACCCTAACCCTAGGCAGGGCAGGCAATCACCCTAGGGTTAGGGCAGGTGCCAAGGAGAAAGGCCTCGAGGAGGCCAGGTTGTGGCAGTTTTGCGATGCCCCTGGGATGCCCTTTGCAGCTGCAGTGTGCCTGGAGCTCTGGGCCTTTTAGTTTGCGGAACCCTAACCCTAACCCTAACCCTAACCCTAACCCTAACCCTAGGCAGGGCAGGCAATCGGCCTAGGGTTAGGGCAGGTGCCAAGGAGAAAGGCCTCGAGGAGGCCAGGTTGTGGCAGTTTTGCGATGCCCCTGGGATGCCCTTTGCAGCTGCAGTGTGCCCGGAGCTCTGGGCCTTTTAGTTTGCAGAACCCTAACCCTAACCCTAACCCTAACCCTAACCCTAACCCTAACCCTAGGCAGGGCAGGCAATCGGCCTAGGGTTAGGGCAGGTGCCAAGGAGAAAGGCCTCGAGGAGGCCAGGTTGTGGCAGTTTTGCGATGGCCCTGGGATGCCCTTTGCAGCTGCAGTGTGCCCGGAGCTCTGGGCCTTTTAGTTTGCGGAACCCTAACCCTAACCCTAACCCTAACCCTAACCCTAACCCTAACCCTAGGCAGGGCAGGCAATCGGCCTAGGGTTAGGGCAGGTGCCAAGGAGAAAGGCCTCGAGGAGGCCAGGTTGTGGCAGTTTTGCGATGCCCCTGGGATGCCCTTTGCAGCTGCAGTGTGCCCGGAGCTCTGGGCCTTTTAGTTTGCGGAACCCTAACCCTAACCCTAACCCTAACCCTAACCCTAACCCTAGGCAGGGCAGGCAATCGGCCTAGGGTTAGGGCAGGTGCCAAGGAGAAAGGCCTCGAGGAGGCCAGGTTGTGGCAGTTTTGCGATGCCCCTGGGATGCCCTTTGCAGCTGCAGTGTGCCCGCAGCTCTGGGCCTTTTAGTTTGCAGAACCCTAACCCTAACCCTAACCCTAACCCTAACCCTAACCCTAACCCTAGGCAGGGCAGGCAATCGGCCTAGGGTTAGGGCAGGTGCCAAGGAGAAAGGCCTCGAGGAGGCCAGGTTGTGGCAGTTTTGCGATGCCCCTGGGATGCCCTTTGCAGCTGCAGTGTGCCCGGAGCTCTGGGCCTTTTAGTTTGCAGAACCCTAACCCTAACCCTAACCCTAACCCTAACCCTAACCCTAACCCTAGGCAGGGCAGGCAATCACCCTAGGGTTAGGGCAGGTGCCAAGGAGAAAGGCCTCGAGGAGGCCAGGTTGTGGCAGTTTTGCGATGCCCCTGGGATGCCCTTTGCAGCTGCAGTGTGCCTGGAGCTCTGGGCCTTTTAGTTTGCGGAACCCTAACCCTAACCCTAACCCTAACCCTAACCCTAGGCAGGGCAGGCAATCGGCCTAGGGTTAGGGCAGGTGCCAAGGAGAAAGGCCTCGAGGAGGCCAGGTTGTGGCAGTTTTGCGATGCCCCTGGGATGCCCTTTGCAGCTGCAGTGTGCCCGGAGCTCTGGGCCTTTTAGTTTGCAGAACCCTAACCCTAACCCTAACCCTAACCCTAACCCTAACCCTAACCCTAACCCTAGGCAGGGCAGGCAATCGGCCTAGGGTTAGGGCAGGCGCCAAGGAGAAAGGCCTCGAGGAGGCCAGGTTGTGGCAGTTTTGCGATGGCCCTGGGATGCCCTTTGCAGTTGCAGTGTGCCCGGAGCTCTGGGCCTTTTAGTTTGCGGAACCCTAACCCTAACCCTAACCCTAACCCTAACCCTAACCCTAGGCAGGGCAGGCAATCGGCCTAGGGTTAGGGCAGGTGCCAAGGAGAAAGGCCTCGAGGAGGCCAGGTTGTGGCAGTTTTGCGATGCCCCTGGGATGCCCTTTGCAGCTGCAGTGTGCCCGGAGCTCTGGGCCTTTTAGTTTGCGGAACCCTAACCCTAACCCTAACCCTAACCCTAACCCTAACCCTAGGCAGGGCAGGCAATCGGCCTAGGGTTAGGGCAGGTGCCAAGGAGAAAGGCCTCGAGGAGGCCAGGTTGTGGCAGTTTTGCGATGCCCCTGGGATGCCCTTTGCAGCTGCAGTGTGCCCGGAGCTCTGGGCCTTTTAGTTTGCAGAACCCTAACCCTAACCCTAACCCTAACCCTAACCCTAACCCTAACCCTAGGCAGGGCAGGCAATCGGCCTAGGGTTAGGGCAGGTGCCAAGGAGAAAGGCCTCGAGGAGGCCAGGTTGTGACAGTTTTGCGATGCCCCTGGGATGCCCTTTGCAGCTGCAGTGTGCCCGGAGCTCTGGGCCTTTTAGTTTGCGGAACCCTAACCCTAACCCTAACCCTAACCCTAACCCTAACCCTAGGCAGGGCAGGCAATCGGCCTAGGGTTAGGGCAGGTGCCAAGGAGAAAGTCCTCGAGGAGGCCAGGTTGTGGCAGTTTTGCGATGCCCCTGGGATGCCCTTTGCAGCTGCAGTGTGCCCGGAGCTCTGGGCCTTTTAGTTTGCGGAACCCTAACCCTAACCCTAACCCTAACCCTAACCCTAACCCTAGGCAGGGCAGGCAATCGGCCTAGGGTTAGGGCAGGTGCCAAGGAGAAAGGCCTCGAGGAGGCCAGGTTGTGGCAGTTTTGCGATGCCCCTGGGATGCCCTTTGCAGCTGCAGTGTGCCCGGAGCTCTGGGCCTTTTAGTTTGCGGAACCCTAACCCTAACCCTAACCCTAACCCTAACCCTAACCCTAACCCTAGGCAGGGCAGGCAATCGGCCTAGGGTTAGGGCAGGTGCCAAGGAGAAAGGCCTCGAGGAGGCCAGGTTGTGGCAGTTTTGCGGTGGCCCTGGGTTGCCCTTTGCAGCTGCAGTGTGCCCGCAGCTCTGGGCCTTTTAGTTTGCGGAACCCTAACCCTAACCCTAACCCTAACCCTAACCCTAGGCAGGGCAGGCAATCGGCCTAGGGTTAGGGCAGGTGCCAAGGAGAAAGGCCTCGAGGAGGCCAGGTTGTGGAAGTTTTGCGATGCCCCTGGGATGCCCTTTGCAGCTGCAGTGTGCCCGGAGCTCTGGGCCTTTTAGTTTGCGGAACCCTAACCCTAACCCTAACCCTAACCCTAACCCTAACCCTAACCCTAGGCAGGGCAGGCAATCGGCCTAGGGTTATGGCAGGTGCCAAGGAGAAAGGCCTCGAGGAGGCCAGGTTGTGGCAGTTTTGCGATGCCCCTGGGATGCCCTTTGCAGCTGCAGTGTGCCCGGAGCTCTGGGCCTTTTAGTTTGCGGAACCCTAACCCTAACCCTAACCCTAACCCTAACCCTAACCCTAACCCTAGGCAGAGCAGGCAATCGGCCTAGGGTTATGGCAGGTGCCAGGGAGAAAGGCCTCGAGGAGGCCAGGTTGTGGCAGTTTTGCGATGCCCCTGGGATGCCCTTTGCAGCTGCAGTGTGCCCGGAGCTCTGGGCCTTTTAGTTTGCGGAACCCTAACCCTAACCCTAACCCTAACCCTAACCCTAACCCTAGGCAGGGCAGGCAATCGGCCTAGGGTTAGGGCAGGTGCCAAGGAGAAAGCCCTCGAGGAGGCCAGGTTGTGGCAGTTTTGCGATGGCCCTGGGATGCCCTTTGCAGCTGCAGTGTGCCCGGAGCTCTGGGCCTTTTAGTTTGCAGAACCCTAACCCTAACCCTAACCCTAACCCTAACCCTAGGCAGGGCAGGCAATCTGCCTAGGGTTAGGGCAGGTGCCAAGGAGAAAGGCCTCGAGGAGGCCAGGTTGTGGCAGTTTTGCGATGCCCCTGGGATGCCCTTTGCAGCTGCAGTGTGCCCGCAGCTCTGGGCCTTTTAGTTTGCGGAACCCTAACCCTAACCCTAACCCTAACCCTAGGCAGGGCAGGCAATCGGCCTAGGGTTAGGGCAGGTGCCAAGGAGAAAGGCCTCGAGGAGGCCAGGTTGTGGCAGTTTTGCGATGGCCCTGGGATGCCCTTTGCAGCTGCAGTGTGCCCGGAGCTCTGGGCCTTTTAGTTTGCGGAACCCTAACCCTAACCCTAACCCTAACCCTAACCCTAACCCTAGGCAGGGCAGGCAATCGGCCTAGGGTTAGGGCAGGTGCCAAGGAGAAAGCCCTCGAGGAGGCCAGGTTGTGGCAGTTTTGCGATGCCCCTGGGATGCCCTTTGCAGCTGCAGTGTGCCCGCAGCTCTGGGCCTTTTAGTTTGCAGAACCCTAACCCTAACCCTAACCCTAACCCTAACCCTAACCCTAGGCAGGGCAGGCAATCGGCCTAGGGTTAGGGCAGGTGCCAAGGAGAAAGGCCTCGAGGAGGCCAGGTTGTGGCAGTTTTGCGATGGCCCTGGGATGCCCTTTGCAGCTGCAGTGTGCCCGGAGCTCTGGGCCTTTTAGTTTGCGGAACCCTAACCCTAACCCTAACCCTAACCCTAGGCAGAGCATGCAATCGGCCTAGGGTTAGGGCAGGTGCCAAGGAGAAAGGCCTCGAGGAGGCCAGGTTGTGGCAGTTTTGCGATGGCCCTGGGATGCCCTTTGCAGCTGCAGTGTGCCCGGAGCTCTGGGCCTTTTAGTTTGCGGAACCCTAACCCTAACCCTAACCCTAACCCTAACCCTAACCCTAGGCAGGGCAGGCAATCGGCCTAGGGTTAGGGCAGGTGCCAAGGAGAAAGGCCTCGAGGAGGCCAGGTTGTGGCAGTTTTGCGATGCCCCTGGGATGCCCTTTGCAGCTGCAGTGTGCCCGGAGCTCTGGGCCTTTTAGTTTGCGGAACCCTAACCCTAACCCTAACCCTAACCCTAACCCTAACCCTAGGCAGGGCAGGCAATCGGCCTAGGGTTAGGGCAGGTGCCAAGGAGAAAGGCCTCGAGGAGGCCAGGTTGTGACAGTTTTGCGATGCCCCTGGGATGCCCTTTGCAGCTGCAGTGTGCCCTAAGCTCCGGGCCTTTTAGTTTGCGGAACCCTAACCCTAACCCTAACCCTAACCCTAACCCTAGGCAGGGCAGGCAATCGGCCTAGGGTTAGGGCAGGTGCCAAGGAGAAAGCCCTCGAGGAGGCCAGGTTGTGGCAGTTTTGCGATGCCCCTGGGATGCCCTTTGCAGCTGCAGTGTGCCCGCAGCTCTGGGCCTTTTAGTTTGCGGAACCCTAACCCTACCCCTAACCCTAACCCTAACCCTAGGCAGGGCAGGCAATCGGCCTAGGGTTAGGGCAGGTGCCAAGGAGAAAGGCCTCGAGGAGGCCAGGTTGTGGCAGTTTTGCGATGCCCCTGGGATGCCATTTGCAGCTGCAGTGTGCCCGGAGCTCTGGGCCTTTTAGTTTGCGGAACCCTAACCCTAACCCTAACCCTAACCCTAACCCTAACCCTAACCCTAACCCTAGGCAGGGCAGGCAATCGGCCTAGGGTTATGGCAGGTTCCAAGGAGAAAGGCCTCGAGGAGGCCAGGTTGTGGCAGTTTTGCGATGCCCCTGGGATGCCCTTTGCAGCTGCAGTGTGCCCGGAGCTCTGGGCCTTTTAGTTTGCGGAACCCTAACCCTAACCCTAACCCTAACCCTAACCCTAGGCAGGGCAGGCAATCGGCCTAGGGTTAGGGCAGGTGCCAAGGAGAAAGGCCTCGAGGAGGCCAGGTTGTGGCAGTTTTGCGATGGCCCTGGGATGCCCTTTGCAGCTGCAGTGTGCCCGGAGCTCTGGGCCTTTTAGTTTGCAGAACCCTAACCCTAACCCTAACCCTAACCCTAACCCTAACCCTAACCCTAACCCTAGGCAGGGCAGGCAATCGGCCTAGGGTTAGGGCAGGTGCCAAGGAGAAAGGCCTCGAGGAGGCCAGGTTGTGACAGTTTTGCGATGCCCCTGGGATGCCCTTTGCAGCTGCAGTGTGCCCTAAGCTGCGGGCCTTTTAGTTTGCGGAACCCTAACCCTAACCCTAACCCTAACCCTAGCCCTAGGCAGGGCAGGCAATCGGCCTAGGGTTAGGGCAGGTGCCAAGGAGAAAGGCCTCGAGGAGGCCAGGTTGTGGCAGTTTTGCGATGGCCCTGGGATGCCCTTTGCAGCTGCAGTGTGCCCGGAGCTCTGGGCCTTTTAGTTTGCGGAACCCTAACCCTAACCCTAACCCTAACCCTAGGCAGAGCAGGCAATCGGCCTAGGGTTAGGGCAGGTGCCAAGGAGAAAGGCCTCGAGGAGGCCAGGTTGTGGAAGTTTTGCGATGGCCCTGGGATGCCCTTTGCAGCTGCAGTGTGCCCGCAGCTCTGGGCCTTTTAGTTTGCGGAACCCTAACCCTAACCCTAACCCTAACCCTAACCCTAGGCAGGGCAGGCAATCGGCCTAGGGTTAGGGCAGGTGCCAAGGAGAAAGGCCTCGAGGAGGCCAGGTTGTGGCAGTTTTGCGATGCCCCTGGGATGCCCTTTGCAGCTGCAGTGTGCCCGGAGCTCTGGGCCTTTTAGTTTGCAGAACCCTAACCCTAACCCTAACCCTAACCCTAACCCTAACCCTAACCCTAACCCTAGGCAGGGCAGGCAATCGGCCTAGGGTTAGGGCAGGTGCCAAGGAGAAAGGCCTCGAGGAGGCCAGGTTGTGGCAGTTTTGCGATGCCCCTGGGATGCCCTTTGCAGCTGCAGTGTGCCCGCAGCTCTGGGCCTTTTAGTTTGCGGAACCCTAACCCTAACCCTAACCCTAGGCAGGGCAGGCAATCGGCCTAGGGTTAGGGCAGGTGCCAAGGAGAAAGGCCTCGAGGAGGCCAGGTTGTGGCAGTTTTGCGATGCCCCTGGGATGCCCTTTGCAGCTGCAGTGTGCCCGGAGCTCTGGGCCTTTTAGTTTGCAGAACCCTAACCCTAACCCTAACCCTAACCCTAACCCTAACCCTAGGCAGGGCAGGCAATCGGCCTAGGGTTAGGGCAGGTGCCAAGGAGAAAGGCCTCGAGGAGGCCAGGTTGTGACAGTTTTGCGATGCCCCTGGGATGCCCTTTGCAGCTGCAGTGTGCCCTAAGCTCCGGGCCTTTTAGTTTGCAAAACCCTAACCCTAACCCTAACCCTAACCCTAGGCAGGGCAGGCAATCTGCCTAGGGTTAGGGCAGGTGCCAAGGAGAAAGGCCTCGAGGAGGCCAGGTTGTGGCAGTTTTGCGATGCCCCTGGGATGCCCTTTGCAGCTGCAGTGTGCCCGCAGCTCTGGGCCTTTTAGTTTGCGGAACCCTAACCCTAACCCTAACCCTAACCCTAACCCTAGGCAGGGCAGGCAATCGGCCTAGGGTTAGGGCAGGTGCCAAGGAGAAAGGCCTCGAGGAGGCCAGGTTGTGGCAGTTTTGCGATGCCCCTGGGATGCCCTTTGCAGCTGCAGTGTGCCCGGAGCTCTGGGCCTTTTAGTTTGCGGAACCCTAACCCTAACCCTAACCCTAACCCTAACCCTAACCCTAACCCTAGGCAGGGCAGGCAATCGGCCTAGGGTTATGGCAGGTGCCAAGGAGAAAGGCCTCGAGGAGGCCAGGTTGTGGCAGTTTTGCGATGCCCCTGGGATGCCCTTTGCAGCTGCAGTGTGCCCGGAGCTCTGGGCCTTTTAGTTTGCGGAACCCTAACCCTAACCCTAACCCTAACCCTAACCCTAGGCAGGGCAGGCAATCTGCCTAGGGTTAGGGCAGGTGCCAAGGAGAAAGGCCTCGAGGAGGCCAGGTTGTGGCAGTTTTGCGATGCCCCTGGGATGCCCTTTGCAGCTGCAGTGTGCCCGGAGCTCTGGGCCTTTTAGTTTGCGGAACCCTAACCCTAACCCTAACCCTAACCCTAGGCAGGGCAGGCAATCGGCCTAGGGTTAGGGCAGGTGCCAAGGAGAAAGCCCTCGAGGAGGCCAGGTTGTGGCAGTTTTGCGATGCCCCTGGGATGCCCTTTGCAGCTGCAGTGTGCCCGCAGCTCTGGGCCTTTTAGTTTGCGGAACCCTAACCCTAACCCTAACCCTAACCCTAACCCTAACCCTAGGCAGGGCAGGCAATCGGCCTAGGGTTAGGGCAGGTGCCAAGGAGAAAGGCCTCGAGGAGGCCAGGTTGTGGCAGTTTTGCGATGGCCCTGGGTTGCCCTTTGCAGCTGCAGTGTGCCCGCAGCTCTGGGCCTTTTAGTTTGCGGAACCCTAACCCTAACCCTAACCCTAACCCTAACCCTAACCCTAGGCAGGGCAGGCAATCGGCCTAGGGTTAGGGCAGGTGCCAAGGAGAAAGGCCTCGAGGAGGCCAGGTTGTGGCAGTTTTGCGATGCCCCTGGGATGCCCTTTGCAGCTGCAGTGTGCCCGCAGCTCTGGGCCTTTTAGTTTGCGGAACCCTAACCCTAACCCTAACCCTAACCCTAACCCTAGGCAGAGCAGGCAATCGGCCTAGGGTTAAGGCAGGTGCCAAGGAGAAAGCCCTCGAGGAGGCCAGGTTGTGGCAGTTTTGCGATGCCCCTGGGATGCCCTTTGCAGCTGCAGTGTGCCCGGAGCTCTGGGCCTTTTAGTTTGCAGAACCCTAACCCTAACCCTAACCCTAACCCTAACCCTAGGCAGGGCAGGAAATCGGCCTAGGGTTAGGGCAGGTGCCAAGGAGAAAGGCCTCGAGGAGGCCAGGTTGTGGCAGTTTTGCGATGCCCCTGGGATGCCCTTTGCAGCTGCAGTGTGCCCGGAGCTCTGGGCCTTTTAGTTTGCGGAACCCTAACCCTAACCCTAACCCTAACCCTAACCCTAGGCAGGGCAGGCAATCTGCCTAGGGTTAGGGCAGGTGCCAAGGAGAAAGGCCTCGAGGAGGCCAGGTTGTGGCTGTTTTGCGATGGCCCTGGGATGCCCTTTGCAGCTGCAGTGTGCCCGGAGCTCTGGGCCTTTTAGTTTGCGGAACCCTAACCCTAACCCTAACCCTAACCCTAACCCTAACCCTAGGCAGGGCAGGCAATCGGCCTAGGGTTAGGGCAGGTGCCAAGGAGAAAGGCCTCGAGGAGGCCAGGTTGTGGCAGTTTTGCGATGCCCCTGGGATGCCCTTTGCAGCTGCAGTGTGCCCGGAGCTCTGGGCCTTTTAGTTTGCAAAACCCTAACCCTAACCCTAACCCTAACCCTAACCCTAGGCAGGGCAGGCAATCGGCCTAGGGTTAGGGCAGGTGCCAAGGAGAAAGTCCTCGAGGAGGCCAGGTTGTGGCAGTTTTGCGATGCCCCTGGGATGCCCTTTGCAGCTGCAGTGTGCCCGGAGCTCTGGGCCTTTTAGTTTGCGGAACCCTAACCCTAACCCTAACCCTAACCCTAACCCTAGGCAGGGCAGGCAATCGGCCGAGGGTTAGGGCAGGTGCCAAGGAGAAAGGCCTCGAGGAGGCCAGGTTGTTACAGTTTTGCGATGCCCCTGGGATGCCCTTTGCAGCTGCAGTGTGCCCGGAGCTCCGGGCCTTTTAGTTTGCGGAACCCTAACCCTAACCCTAACCCTAACCCTAGGCAGGGCAGGCAATCGGCCTAGGGTTGGGGCAGGTGCCAAGGAGAAAGGCCTCGAGGAGGCCAGGTTGTGACAGTTTTGCGATGCCCCTGGGATGCCCTTTGCAGCTGCAGTGTGCCCGGAGCTCTGGGCCTTTTAGTTTGCGGAACCCTAACCCTAACCCTAACCCTAACCCTAAGCAGGGCAGGCAATCGGCCTAGGGTTAGGGCAGGTGCCAAGGAGAAAGGCCTCGAGGAGGCCAGGTTGTGGCAGTTTTGCGATGGCCCTGGGATGCCCTTTGCAGCTGCAGTGTGCCCGGAGCTCTGGGCCTTTTAGTTTGCGGAACCCTAACCCTAACCCTAACCCTAACCCTAACCCTAGGCAGGGCAGGCAATCGGCCTAGGGTTAGGGCAGGTGCCATGGAGAAAGGCCTCGAGGAGGCCAGGTTGTGGCAGTTTTGCGATGCCCCTGGGATGCCCTTTGCAGCTGCAGTGTGCCCGCAGCTCTGGGCCTTTTAGTTTGCGGAACCCTAACCCTAACCCTAACTCTAACCCTAACCCTAACCCTAGGCAGGGCAGGCAATCGGCCTAGGGTTAGGGCAGGTGCCAAGGAGAAAGTCCTCGAGGAGGCCAGGTTGTGGCAGTTTTGCGATGCCCCTGGGATGCCCTTTGCAGCTGCAGTGTGCCCGCAGCTCTGGGCCTTTTAGTTTGCGGAACCCTAACCCTAACCCTAACCCTAACCCTAACCCTAGGCAGGGCAGGCAATCGGCCTAGGGTTAGGGCAGGTGCCAAGGAGAAAGGCCTCGAGGAGGCCAGGTTGTGGCAGTTTTGCGATGGCCCTGGGATGCCCTTTGCAGCTGCAGTGTGCCCGCAGCTCTGGGCCTTTTAGTTCGCGGAACCCTAACCCTAACCCTAACCCTAACCCTAACCCTAGGCAGGGCAGGCAATCTGCCTAGGGTTAGGGCAGGTGCCAAGGAGAAAGGCCTCGAGGAGGCCAGGTTGTGGCAGTTTTGCGATGGCCCTGGGATGCCCTTTGCAGCTGCAGTGTGCCCGGAGCTCTGGGCCTTTTAGTTTGGGGAACCCTAACCCTAACCCTAACCCTAACCCTAACCCTAACCCTAACCCTAACCCTAGGCAGGGCAGGCAATCGGCCTAGGGTTAGGGCAGGTGCCAAGGAGAAAGGCCTCGAGGAGGCCAGGTTGTGGCAGTTTTGCGATGCCCCTGGGATGCCCTTTGCAGCTGCAGTGTGCCCGGAGCTCTGGGCCTTTTAGTTTGCGGAACGCTAACCCTAACCCTAACCCTAACCCTAACCCTAACCCTAGGCAGGGCAGGCAATCGGCCTAGGGTTAGGGCAGGTGCCAAGGAGAAAGCCCTCGAGGATGCCAGGTTGTGGCAGTTTTGCGATGCCCCTGGGATGCCCTTTGCAGCTGCAGTGTGCCCGGAGCTCTGGGCCTTTTAGTTTGCGGAACCCTAACCCTAACCCTAACCCTAACCCTAACCCTAGGCAGGGCAGGCAATCGGCCGAGGGTTAGGGCAGGTGCCAAGGAGAAAGGCCTCGAGGAGGCCAGGTTGTTACAGTTTTGCGATGCCCCTGGGATGCCCTTTGCAGCTGCAGTGTGCCCGGAGCTCCGGGCCTTTTAGTTTGCGGAACCCTAACCCTAACCCTAACCCTAACCCTAGGCAGGGCAGGCAATCGGCCTAGGGTTGGGGCAGGTGCCAAGGAGAAAGGCCTCGAGGAGGCCAGGTTGTGACAGTTTTGCGATGCCCCTGGGATGCCCTTTGCAGCTGCAGTGTGCCCGGAGCTCTGGGCCTTTTAGTTTGCGGAACCCTAACCCTAACCCTAACCCTAACCCTAACCCTAAGCAGGGCAGGCAATCGGCCTAGGGTTAGGGCAGGTGCCAAGGAGAAAGGCCTCGAGGAGGCCAGGTTGTGGCAGTTTTGCGATGGCCCTGGGATGCCCTTTGCAGCTGCAGTGTGCCCGGAGCTCTGGGCCTTTTAGTTTGCGGAACCCTAACCCTAACCCTAACCCTAACCCTAACCCTAGGCAGGGCAGGCAATCGGCCTAGGGTTAGGGCAGGTGCCATGGAGAAAGGCCTCGAGGAGGCCAGGTTGTGGCAGTTTTGCGATGCCCCTGGGATGCCCTTTGCAGCTGCAGTGTGCCCGCAGCTCTGGGCCTTTTAGTTTGCGGAACCCTAACCCTAACCCTAACTCTAACCCTAACCCTAACCCTAGGCAGGGCAGGCAATCGGCCTAGGGTTAGGGCAGGTGCCAAGGAGAAAGTCCTCGAGGAGGCCAGGTTGTGGCAGTTTTGCGATGCCCCTGGGATGCCCTTTGCAGCTGCAGTGTGCCCGCAGCTCTGGGCCTTTTAGTTCGCGGAACCCTAACCCTAACCCTAACCCTAACCCTAACCCTAGGCAGGGCAGGCAATCTGCCTAGGGTTAGGGCAGGTGCCAAGGAGAAAGGCCTCGAGGAGGCCAGGTTGTGGCAGTTTTGCGATGGCCCTGGGATGCCCTTTGCAGCTGCAGTGTGCCCGGAGCTCTGGGCCTTTTAGTTTGGGGAACCCTAACCCTAACCCTAACCCTAACCCTAACCCTAACCCTAACCCTAACCCTAGGCAGGGCAGGCAATCGGCCTAGGGTTAGGGCAGGTGCCAAGGAGAAAGGCCTCGAGGAGGCCAGGTTGTGGCAGTTTTGCGATGCCCCTGGGATGCCCTTTGCAGCTGCAGTGTGCCCGGAGCTCTGGGCCTTTTAGTTTGCGGAACGCTAACCCTAACCCTAACCCTAACCCTAACCCTAACCCTAGGCAGGGCAGGCAATCGGCCTAGGGTTAGGGCAGGTGCCAAGGAGAAAGCCCTCGAGGATGCCAGGTTGTGGCAGTTTTGCGATGCCCCTGGGATGCCCTTTGCAGCTGCAGTGTGCCCGGAGCTCTGGGCCTTTTAGTTTGCGGAACCCTAACCCTAACCCTAACCCTAACCCTAACCCTAGGCAGGGCAGGCAATCGGCCGAGGGTTAGGGCAGGTGCCAAGGAGAAAGGCCTCGAGGAGGCCAGGTTGTTACAGTTTTGCGATGCCCCTGGGATGCCCTTTGCAGCTGCAGTGTGCCCGGAGCTCCGGGCCTTTTAGTTTGCGGAACCCTAACCCTAACCCTAACCCTAACCCTAGGCAGGGCAGGCAATCGGCCTAGGGTTGGGGCAGGTGCCAAGGAGAAAGGCCTCGAGGAGGCCAGGTTGTGACAGTTTTGCGATGCCCCTGGGATGCCCTTTGCAGCTGCAGTGTGCCCGGAGCTCTGGGCCTTTTAGTTTGCGGAACCCTAACCCTAACCCTAACCCTAACCCTAACCCTAAGCAGGGCAGGCAATCGGCCTAGGGTTAGGGCAGGTGCCAAGGAGAAAGGCCTCGAGGAGGCCAGGTTGTGGCAGTTTTGCGATGGCCCTGGGATGCCCTTTGCAGCTGCAGTGTGCCCGGAGCTCTGGGCCTTTTAGTTTGCGGAACCCTAACCCTAACCCTAACCCTAACCCTAACCCTAGGCAGGGCAGGCAATCGGCCTAGGGTTAGGGCAGGTGCCATGGAGAAAGGCCTCGAGGAGGCCAGGTTGTGGCAGTTTTGCGATGCCCCTGGGATGCCCTTTGCAGCTGCAGTGTGCCCGCAGCTCTGGGCCTTTTAGTTTGCGGAACCCTAACCCTAACCCTAACTCTAACCCTAACCCTAACCCTAGGCAGGGCAGGCAATCGGCCTAGGGTTAGGGCAGGTGCCAAGGAGAAAGTCCTCGAGGAGGCCAGGTTGTGGCAGTTTTGCGATGCCCCTGGGATGCCCTTTGCAGCTGCAGTGTGCCCGCAGCTCTGGGCCTTTTAGTTTGCGGAACCCTAACCCTAACCCTAACCCTAACCCTAACCCTAGGCAGGGCAGGCAATCGGCCTAGGGTTAGGGCAGGTGCCAAGGAGAAAGGCCTCGAGGAGGCCAGGTTGTGGCAGTTTTGCGATGGCCCTGGGATGCCCTTTGCAGCTGCAGTGTGCCCGCAGCTCTGGGCCTTTTAGTTCGCGGAACCCTAACCCTAACCCTAACCCTAACCCTAACCCTAGGCAGGGCAGGCAATCTGCCTAGGGTTAGGGCAGGTGCCAAGGAGAAAGGCCTCGAGGAGGCCAGGTTGTGGCAGTTTTGCGATGGCCCTGGGATGCCCTTTGCAGCTGCAGTGTGCCCGGAGCTCTGGGCCTTTTAGTTTGGGGAACCCTAACCCTAACCCTAACCCTAACCCTAACCCTAACCCTAACCCTAGGCAGGGCAGGCAATCGGCCTAGGGTTAGGGCAGGTGCCAAGGAGAAAGGCCTCGAGGAGGCCAGGTTGTGGCAGTTTTGCGATGCCCCTGGGATGCCCTTTGCAGCTGCAGTGTGCCCGGAGCTCTGGGCCTTTTAGTTTGCGGAACGCTAACCCTAACCCTAACCCTAACCCTAACCCTAACCCTAGGCAGGGCAGGCAATCGGCCTAGGGTTAGGGCAGGTGCCAAGGAGAAAGCCCTCGAGGATGCCAGGTTGTGGCAGTTTTGCGATGCCCCTGGGATGCCCTTTGCAGCTGCAGTGTGCCCGGAGCTCTGGGCCTTTTAGTTTGCAAAACCCTAACCCTAACCCTAACCCTAACCCTAACCCTAACCCTAGGCAGAGCAGGCAATCGGCCTAGGGTTAGGGCAGGTGCCAAGGAGAAAGGCCTCGAGGAGGCCAGGTTGTGGCAGTTTTGCGATGCCCCTGGGATGCCCTTTGCAGCTGCAGTGTGCCCGGAGCTCTGGGCCTTTTAGTTTGCGGAACCCTAACCCTAACCCTAACCCTAACCCTAACCCTAGGCAGGGCAGGCAATCGGCCTAGGGTTAGGGCAGGTGCCAAGGAGAAAGGCCTCGAGGAGGCCAGGTTGTGGCAGTTTTGCGATGCCCCTGGGATGCCCTTTGCAGCTGCAGTGTGCCCGGACCTCTGGGCCTTTTAGTTTGCGGAACCCTAACCCTAACCCTAACCCTAACCCTAGGCAGGGCAGGAAATCGGCCTAGGGTTAGGGCAGGTGCCAAGGAGAAAGGCCTCGAGGAGGCCAGGTTGTGGCAGTTTTGCGATGGCCCTGGGATGCCCTTTGCAGCTGCAGTGTGCCCGGAGCTCTGGGCCTTTTAGTTTGCGGAACCCTAACCCTAACCCTAACCCTAACCCTAACCCTAGGCAGGGCAGGCAATCTGCCTAGGGTTAGGGCAGGTGCCAAGGAGAAAGGCCTCGAGGAGGCCAGGTTGTGGCAGTTTTGCGATGGCCCTGGGATGCCCTTTGCAGCTGCAGTGTGCCCGGAGCTCTGGGCCTTTTAGTTTGCGGAACCCTAACCCTAACCCTAACCCTAACCCTAACCCTAGGCAGGGCAGGCAATCGGCCTAGGGTTAGGCCAGGTGCCAAGGAGAAAGCCCTCGAGGAGGCCAGGTTGTGGATGTTTTGCGATGCCCCTGGGATGCCCTTTGCAGCTGCAGTGTGCCCGGAGCTCTGGGCCTTTTACTTTGCAGAACCCTTACCCTAACCCTAACCCTAACCCTAACCCTAACCCTAGGCAGGGCAGGCAATCGGCCTAGGGTTAGGGCAGGTGCCAAGGAGAAAGGCCTCGAGGAGGCCAGGTTGTGGCAGTTTTGCGATGCCCCTGGGATGCCCTTTGCAGCTGCAGTGTGCCCGGAGCTCTGGGCCTTTTAGTTTGCGGAACCCTAACCCTAACCCTAACCCTAACCCTAACCCTAACCCTAGGCAGGGCAGGCAATCGGCCTAGGGTTAGGGCAGGTGCCAAGGAGAAAGGCCTCGAGGAGGCCAGGTTGTGGCAGTTTTGCGATGGCCCTGGGATGCCCTTTGCAGCTGCAGTGTGCCCGGAGCTCTGGGCCTTTTAGTTTGCAAAACCCTAACCCTAACCCTAACCCTAACCCTAACCCTAACCCTAGGCAGGGCAGGCAATCTGCCTAGGGTTAGGGCAGGTGCCAAGGAGAAAGGCCTCGAGGAGGCCAGGTTGTGGCAGTTTTGCGATGCCCCTGGGATGCCCTTTGCAGCTGCAGTGTGCCCGCAGCTCTGGGCCTTTTAGTTTGCGGAACCCTAACCCTAACCCTAACCCTAACCCTAACCCTAACCCTAGGCAGGGCAGGCAATCGGCCTAGGGTTAGGGCAGGTGCCAAGGAGAAAGGCCTCGAGGAGGCCCGGTTGTGGCAGTTTTGCGATGGCCCTGGGATGCCCTTTGCAGCTGCAGTGTGCCCGGAGCTCTGGGCCTTTTAGTTTGCGGAACCCTAACCCTAACCCTAACCCTAACCCTAACCCTAACCCTAGGCAGGGCAGGCAATCGGCCTAGGGTTAGGGCAGGTGCCAAGGAGAAAGGCCTCGAGGAGGCCAGGTACTGGCAGTTTTGCGATGCCCCTGGGATGCCCTTTGCAGCTGCAGTGTGCCCGGAGCTCTGGGCCTTTTAGTTTGCAGAACCCTAACCCTAACCCTAACCCTAACCCTAACCCTAACCCTAGGCAGGGCAGGCAATCGGCCTAGGGTTAGGGCAGGTGCCAAGGAGAAAGGCCTCGAGGAGGCCAGGTTGTGGCAGTTTTGCGATGCCCCTGGGATGCCCTTTGCAGCTGCAGTGTGCCCGGACCTCTGGGCCTTTTAGTTTGCGGAACCCTAACCCTAACCCTAACCCTAACCCTAACCCTAGGCAGGGCAGGCAATCTGCCTAGGGTTAGGGCAGGTGCCAAGGAGAAAGCCCTCGAGGAGGCCAGGTTGTGGCAGTTTTGCGATGCCCCTGGGATGCCCTTTGCAGCTGCAGTGTGCCCGGAGCTCTGGGCCTTTTAGTTTGCGGAACCCTAACCCTAACCCTAACCCTAACCCTAGGCAGGGCAGGCAATCGGCCTAGGGTTAGGGCAGGTGCCAAGGAGAAAGCCCTCGAGGAGGCCAGGTTGTGGCAGTTTTGCGATGGCCCTGGGATGCCCTTTGCAGCTGCAGTGTGCCCGGAGCTCTGGGCCTTTTAGTTTGCGGAACCCTAACCCTAACCCTAACCCTAACCCTAACCCTAACCCTAACCCTAGGCAGGGCAGGCAATCGGCCTAGGGTTAGGGCAGGTGCCAAGGAGAAAGTCCTCGAGGAGGCCAGGTTGAGGATGTTTTGCGATGCCCCTGGGATGCCCTTTGCAGCTGCAGTGTGCCCGGAGCTCTGGGCCGTTTAGTTTGCAGAACCCTTACCCTAACCCTAACCCTAACCCTAACCCTAACCCTAACCCTAGGCAGGGCAGGCAATCGGCCTAGGGTTAGGGCAGGTGCCAAGGAGAAAGGCCTCGAGGAGGCCAGGTTGTGGCAGTTTTGCGATGCCCCTGGGATGCCCTTTGCAGCTGCAGTGTGCCCGGAGCTCTGGGCCTTTTAGTTTGCGGAACGCTAACCCTAACCCTAACCCTAACCCTAACCCTAGGCAGGGCAGGCAATCGGCCTAGGGTTAGGGCAGGTGCCAAGGAGAAAGGCCTCGAGGAGGCCAGGTTGTGGCAGTTTTGCGATGCCCCTGGGATGCCCTTTGCAGCTGCAGTGTGCCCGGAGCTCTGGGCCTTTTAGTTTGCAAAACCCTAACCCTAACCCTAACCCTAACCCTAACCCTAGGCAGGGCAGGCAATCGGCCTAGGGTTAGGGCAGGTGCCAAGGAGAAAGGCCTCGAGGAGGCCAGGTTGTGGCAGTTTTGCGATGCCCCTGGGATGCCCTTTGCAGCTGCAGTGTGCCCGGAGCTCTGGGCCTTTTAGTTTGCAGAACCCTAACCCTAACCCTAACCCTAGGCAGGGCAGGCAATCTGCCTAGGGTTAGGGCAGGTGCCAAGGAGAAAGCCCTCGAGGAGGCCAGGTTGTGGCAGTTTTGCGATGGCCCTGGGATGCCCTTTGCAGCTGCAGTGTGCCCACAGCTCTGGGCCTTTTAGTTTGCGGAACCCTAACCCTAACCCTAACCCTAACCCTAACCCTAGGCAGGGCAGGCAATCGGCCTAGGGTTAGGGCAGGTGCCAAGGAGAAAGGCCTCGAGGAGGCCAGGTTGTGGCAGTTTTGCGATGCCCCTGGGATGCCCTTTGCAGCTGCAGTGTGCCCGCAGCTCTGGGCCTTTTAGTTTGCGGAACCCTAACCCTAACCCTAACCCTAACCCTAACCCTAGGCAGGGCAGGCAATCGGCCTAGGGTTAGGGCAGGTGCCAAGGAGAAAGGCCTCGAGGAGGCCAGGTTGTGGCAGTTTTGCGATGGCCCTGGGTTGCCCTTTGCAGCTGCAGTGTGCCCGGAGCTCTGGGCCTTTTAGTTTGCGGAACCCTAACCCTAACCCTAACCCTAACCCTAACCCTAACCCTAACCCTAACCCTAGGCAGGGCAGGCAATCGGCCTAGGGTTAGGGCAGGTGCCAAGGAGAAAGCCCTCGAGGAGGCCAGGTTGAGGATGTTTTGCGATGCCCCTGGGATGCCCTTTGCAGCTGCAGTGTGCCCGGAGCTCTGGGCCTTTTAGTTTGCAGAACCCTTACCCTAACCCTAACCCTAACCCTAACCCTAACCCTAACCCTAGGCAGGGCAGGCAATCGGCCTAGGGTTAGGGCAGGTGCCAAGGAGAAAGGCCTCGAGGAGGCCAGGTTGTGGCAGTTTTGCGATGCCCCTGGGATGCCCTTTGCAGCTGCAGTGTGCCCGGAGCTCTGGGCCTTTTAGT